>NW_026515636.1:773477-797226 GCF_000738915.1 Nematocida ausubeli
CTGTTTCCTTCTGCGATGGAAATTCTACCTACTGCGGAGATTATAAGCGCTGCTTTAGATATAACCTCTCCAATCTTCATATAAATATTTTATGCAGCCCTCCATTTATTATATTGCTTTAGATCAAAATCAATCAAATATAAGCCATCAGATAGGATGCTGAGATGGAATACAGACAAATAGCGTATTAAACATGCACAAAGAGTGTGTGTACTTGTATTCCCATGCATATGTTCTGCGGAGCAAGTGAATTCAGAGTATACTTCACGTAATATGTGTCTACATGCAGTAGGCCTAATGAGGTGGAAGTTATGGGCACTCTGGGCGCTGCAGCCAAAGGACACATGGATGGCCCCACTACCTGGCCGGAAGTTGTGCGTTGCACAGAGACAGCCCGTGCATATAGCCTGACTAGCCTAATTGGAGAACTCCTGCCTGTATAAAATACATGCTTAGTTCAAGCTATACAAAAACCCATCTGGTATATGCAGCAAAGAAATTAGCATATACTTATTTTCATCAGTCTAAAAGAAAATATAGCTTGAAATTTTAAAACACACTGCATGAATAAAGATAGCAAATCCTCTGCGGAGAACTATAGCCTTTCTCTAGAAGAGCAGGCTGCATTTCTCTCTATGGTAATGGTGTTGCGGGACCAAGTAATATGTAGATGATAGCTTGGTTGTTTCGTCCTTTAGAGCGCGCAGTGTGTCTTTGAGAGATTCTATCTCTGCAGAGGCGTCTTTTTCTTTCTGTCTGCTGCTATGTATGCGGTCTGCAACTTTTCTCTGTGCAGATGGCTGCAGCAGAAAGTTGTTGGCTGGGTGCAGAGTACTTTGCGCATCTAGCTCTGCTGCGTGCGACAGCTGTATGTCTCCTGCTGCAAGGCTTTTTCTTAGCCAGGCTGCAGCATTGGCCCTAGCTGCATCGGGCATATTGTTAATTGCGCTAATTACTTTGCTGTCAAAGGATTGCATCATGTCTTGCTCCCATGTTCGAGGCGGTGGCGTAGGATCTATCCTTGCAGAAGGTGCTTCTGTGGTCTGCGGAGCCTGCTCTCGCCTGCTTCCACCAGTATTCGCGTGGGATCTGCTGCTGGAGGGGTGCTGGTTCTCGCTGTGCACAGATCCTCGGTGGGAAGAAGGCGTATGTGCAGTGTGTGGTTTGTTTTGCAATGGCTGTCCTCTTTCCTGCTGCACTGGCTGTTCTCTTTCCTGGTGTATATACTGGTCAAATGGACACTTGGTGTCTTTTACGCGCATTCTCTGCTTCGCATTAGCTCTATTGTTAATCGTATTAATATACTGCATAATTCCATTCGACACGTTATCAACAAACTCTATCTCGCTGGCCATCACTGCCATCCCGCTCTTTAAAAAGCCCTGTGCTGCAGGCATATATCTCTTATCTGTTGGGCCTTTTGCAGACAGCAGACTCTCAATGTTTTCTGCCTCTTTTTGAAGATTGCGTTCGAACTCCTGCACTAGGCCGTAGTATCGCTGCACTGCTCTCTGCAATTCCTTCTTTATGCCGTGAACCTGTGTGTGAAGGGCCCTGTCTGCCCGAAACTCTTCTATTTTGGATGTGAGGAGAGAGAACGTTTCGTTAATCTCCCACTCTGCACCTTCTATACTGAAAGAAATGCCTTTTTGAAGCTGGCTGCTGTTTCTTTTGTATATTCCTATCATATCCATCATGTGGACTAACAGAGCCTGCACTTGGTGCGCGCCATTGCTCACCAGATGCTTAAACAGATGCAAGTCCTTTGCCAGTGCGTCCCTTCTGGGGCGTGTAGCATGTATGTGCTCAGAACACTCTTCACCTGGCGCTCTGTTTCTGCCTAACCCAGGGCTGCAGTTGTTCTGTGTCATTTCCAGCACTGCTGCATCGACTTGCTCTACCCACGCCATGAAGTTTTGGATCTCGAGCAGCCTGTATGTCTGCAGAGCTTTGAGCATGTCGTAGAAAGCCACCACGCGGCGCGGGGACACAAACTGTAAGTTTTCTTGGAGATGCTGCTGCATGCTCTCATACTCCTCCATCATCAGATGGGTGAACGCATTTGCATCTCCGTAGCACAGGCTGAGCTTGTCTACAAATACACTCTCTTCTGCAGCTCTTGCCCCCCGGGTGTCTCCTACTTGGCTGCACGTGTTTGCCACTAGTCCGTCTGCAATTTCCTTCTGTTCATTGGACCCTAGTGCTGCAGAGCTCATCAGGGCTCGCGCAAGTGGCAGCTCCCCGGGTCTTTCTACTTGCTTATATTTTATGCTGTGTGTCTGCCCAGCACTGCTTCCCGTCACAGGATCTGCTGAATCAACCAGAAGAAACAGCTTGTCGGGAAGATCCCTGCGCATCGCGATCCTACTGCTAAACATAAAATAAGGCGTGTCTGCTACTTCTCTGCCTGCAGCCTCTCGGATTTGCCGGGATGCGTGGTCTGCATGGCTCTGTGGCTCTTCAAAAGGCACAAATATCTGTTCTGGCATCTCCCACGCGGCCCCTACCATGGGAGTATAGTTTGTCTGGGCTATGCTGCTTTCATTTTGCAGCTGGAGGCTGTTTCCTTCTGCGATGGAAATTCTACCTACTGCGGAGATTATAAGCGCTGCTTTAGATATAACCTCTCCAATCTTCATATAAATATTTTATGCGGCCCTCCATTTATTATATTGCTTTAGATCAAAATCAATCAAATATAAGCCATTAGATAGGATGCTGAGATGGAATACAGACAAATAGCGTATTAAACATGCACAGAGAGTGTGTGTACTTGTATTCCCATGTATATATTCTGCGGAGCAAGTGAATTCAGAGTATACTTCACATAATATGTGTCTACATGCAGTGGGTCTAATGAGGTGGAAGTTATGGGCGCTCTGGGCGCGGTAGCCAAAGGACGCATGGATGGCCCCGCTACCTGGCCGGAAGTTGTGCGTTGCACAGAGACAGCCTGTGCATATAGGCTGACTAGCCTAATTGGAGAACTCCTGCCTGTATAAAATGCATGCTTAGTTCAAGCTATACAAAAACCCACCTGGTATATGCAGCAAAGAAATTAGCATATACTTATTTTCATCAGTCTAAAAGAAAATATAGCTTGAAATTTTAAAACACACTGCATGAATAAAGATAGCAAATCCTCTGCGGAGAACTATAGCCTTTCTCTAGAAGAGCAGGCTGCATTTCTCTCTATGGTGATGGTGTTGCGAGACCAAGTACCCAGTACTTCCAAGCAGACGCAAAAAGAAGACACCCGCCGTGAGAAGCCTAGCGAGTCCTTCTGTATTGAAATCCCAGATGTTGGTGCAGAGTGCGCAGAAGACCCTGTGTTTTTGAGTTCAAATAAATTTGTAAACGATAATGAGCCTGCTAGGTATTCTAACACTCGCACGAGCCTTTTCTTGCAGAAGTTCAACTTCTATCTGAATTTTGCCTTTTTTCCCATAGAGGCATTCTTTTCTATGTTCTGCTGTCTGGCCATGGCGCTGATTTTAACGTCCACACCGCAGGTGTATTATACGACACAGGACGGTAGAACAGCGGCCCTCCTCACTTTTAATTCCTTTTACATGCTGGCCCCTATTTTCTGCCTGCTGGCTGGTGTTTCTATGCACGCGATTGCCATCTTCCCCGGTGTGTACTGGATGTCAAGAACTATTTGCTTTTTCAGACGGATCTCTGGCTGCTGCAGCCGTGTTCTTGCTGCTTTTATGCTTTTGCTGCTGGGCACTTTTTTGTTCGAGTCTATTTGTCTTTACACGGCTGGGTACACGTATTTTGTGGTGTTTTGGGCTGTATGCAAGATATGCAGTGTTATTCTATACCTGCTGGCCATATTCTGTATACAGCCTAGGATACCCCCCAGAATCAGTCTGTTTGGCATCCATGAGTCGCGCCTCACCAAAGTCTGTTTTGCACTCTACTGTGTTTACAGCATTATTCTAGCTGCTATGAGTGCTGCAATGATTTTCTTAACCATAGATCGTGATGAAGCTATTGTTCTTCTGGTCAAGAGTAGAGGCTCAGAGTTTCTCTACTAGATGTCTACTGTGAATCCGCACAGATATTAAATAAAGGTGCCTTATACTATGTGGTGGGCATATTATATGGGATTTTGTTATTGTTGGTTTCTCTGCAGCTTGTGCTGTGCAGACTATTTAGGGTGTGCAGAGTTAAACAGGGCATCTTGTGGAGTGCTGTGCTTTGTGTCTATACTTGAGATGCTCTGGAGATTGCAGGCATTCTCTAGTGGAGGGGTGGCATTCTTGGTGTGCGCCTTCTTTCAGAAAAGCACATACAGCCAAAGGCTAGCAGCACAGTGCATAATTGCAGCAGAATATTAAAAAATACATGCGGAGAAGAATAGCATAGAAACCCCTTGGAAATACAAGTAAAACCTGAATTTAAGAGATTAACAGACACTCAGATGATGTGCAGCTTCACTAAAGCTTGCGGGGATGGACCAGGTCATGACAACACTTCTTGATCAACGATAGCTTCTATAGAGTGCAAACACATATACATATACGGAGACATCTAGCATATTTAGATGTACGGGAAGAAGAACTGCTAGAGAGAAAATCTGTGTGGAGGTGGGCTACTCGCACAGAGGCCACCATGCAAACACACAGTAAGACTGCGCAGATAGCTGGTCTAGCACAGTATATATCCCAGGCATTATCTACTGCACCAAATAAATGTAGTTTACTATAAATGCATGCACACTCATATACAATACATTCTTTACTACAGGCAAACACCCAAGTATCCTAAATAACCCAAGGGGGCAGTAAGTGTGCGAAATATCCCCATCTCTAAAGAGACTCCTCCATATGCTCTCTTCACAAACACACTCTCCATTTGCACACTCTATATCCGCATATGACCCGAATTTCTTTCTGTTATGCCTGCCTCTTTAATTGTTCTGTATTTTTACTTTGTCTCTGCGTGCTTTGTGCATACATGGACAAATTGCTTTTTCTATGGCCGGATTAGGAAAATTGCTTATGCAATGGCCCGAATCGAGAAAGCATGTATATATAGCCTGCAACCCACGCTGCGCTGATGAGAAGTCTGCTGAAGGAAGAGCTGGAGAAAATGGTGACCCTGAAGCTCTACGAGTACACAAACTCGCAGAACGGAAGCCCTGTGCAGCAGAGAATATTTGAAATACTTGACAGCGCAAGCAATACGACTGAGTCGGTGTCCACGGCACTTGCGCAGTGCATGGTCTACTTCATAAGGTCTCTAAACAGGAAAAAAGTATTCAGGCTGAATCTTACGCAGGAGGAGAAGGCCTCCACTGTGTGGGCCCTGCAGCACGCCTTCCCCATAAACAGAGAGCGCAGAGAGTTCAGCATGCTGCTGCACCTGGCAAAGATGTACAGAAATGGGCAGGTGAACGACAGCACAGGCACGAGCATAAAGGACCTGCTGGAAAACGAGCTTGCAGACATTGTGCAGAGCGAGATTGTCTTCTGGGCAGACATGCACCGCTTTGCGCAGCGCCTTTCCGCTGGAGCGCGCGCTGCAGACAAGCAGAGCGTTACACACACGGCGCTTCTTGAGACAGCGCTCGATGCAGTAAAGGTGTACGAGTACAAGCTCGAGCAGATCCAGAAGATTGTTCCCCTGCTGGAGCCGCGCTGCCGGAAGATCTCGTACCGGCACATAGTTGAGGACTCCGCGCAGACGCTCTGCAAGAAGATCGAAAGAAGCCACACCTCCCTCAGCAAAATGATAGACCACTCGCTCCGCGAAGTGATGAACAGCCTGCAGGATCCAGAGTGGGACCCGTACAACTGCAAGCACGTGAAGTTTCTGAAAGCGATTCTTGAGAGATGGGACGGGCCCGGGCAAACGTGCTACAACAGAGGCGCTGCGTACTACAGCGAAATCCTGAATGCCTTTGCAGACGAGAACATCGATCTGCTCGACGAGAAGCTGGCAGACTATAATAGCTACGTCCGAAGCCTGCAGTATGTAAATATGCCGCTCTCCAAGTGCGTGTCAAAGAAGACAACCCGCATGGACGGAGATCCCCACGGGCGGGGCCTCTTTCTCCAGGCGGAAGAGCAAAGCCCTGCACTTCCCATGGATATTCTTGTGCGCGAGGCCAAGACAGTAGAGGAGGCGCCGCGTCTCTCCAAAACACAGATTGCGTTCAACTTCATTGCATCTGCGCTGCTTGGGCTGTCCAGTGTGTTTTTTATGTTTGTTTCGTCTGCGCTTGCCATGGACATCTCTGATGACACTGCTGTGAATCTCTACGGGTTCTCCAAGTGGAGCTGGCAGGACATCCTGGCCTTCCTTGGCTGGCGCGCGCTGTGCCTCTCCGCGTACGGGATGTGTCTGTATGTGGCGCACAAGCAGATTGAGCGCTGGTTCGTGCTTCTGCGCAAGCAAAACTGGCAGCTGGCAAAGACCCTCATGCTGGCCAGCGTGATTGTTGCATCAACCGTTGCGGGGTACCTGGTTGCGTTTTACACGCCAGAGAGCATCACCAGCCCGCCTGCCATGGCTACCATGTACACGATAGGCGCGGTGTTTAAGATATCAAACCTGGTTGACATGGTTGTGCGGAGGAGCTCGCACAGCACGCACGCAGTCTTTGCGAGCACGTGGCCTGCCTCTGTGACTGCCATACTGATTTTCCTTGTTATGTTCTTTGTTCCGTATATACAGAGCATCCCTAGCACATCTGTGGTGTAGTTCCCGAAAGCCCAGAGGGCAGGGAAGTGCACATTCAGGTGCACATAGCCACAGACAGAGCCAGAAACAGCGCGCACTCTGGAGAGTAAGACTGCACAGCAGCTTGCATGAAAGGGATGCAGCCAGACAACTTAGGCCTATACTACTCGTAGGGCAGTCTGTGGCTGTTTTGTGCGATTCGAGAGTGCGCGTGCCGCAGAAGTGAATGTGTATTATATATATTCAGGGCTCTAATAAATAGCAATACTTCATATGGACTTTTTAAAAAATAAGAGCTGTTTCTGCTCTGTGAGGAACTATACTAAGTCTGTGTTTATTTCTCAGTACAGCAGGCACCTTCTCCCATAATAAGTGTAGACAGGTCTCTGTATGTGCACAGTCACTGCTTTCTCATCTCTTCCGCAGATTGCACACATATAATCTGGCTTTGCACTCAGCGCATTTACAGCGCGTATAAAGCAATGCATCTTCTCTGCACGGGAAGATTGCAGCCTCTTGCCCTTTGTTGAGTATATACATAGGGCGTGCAGTACTTAGGCGCTCTCTGCTGGCCTGGTGCGTCTGCAGGGAGGCTGCGCAGCTAGAAGATGTGTCGAGTGATCACGTACCCTGTGCACTGCGTGTAGTGCTTGTACTTGGTCAGCGCCTGCACCGAAAGAAGGAAGAGGCACAGCATGATGCCCGCCTGGAAAACAGTCTTTCCTTCCATCAGGTCAGGCACTGCGTTTGTCCTGCTTCGCGAAAAGGCGTACACCCCCCTCTGCAGCGAGCGCGCTCTGCTCTGCCAGGACAGAACTGTGCTGAACACCACATACCGCACGCTCACGCACATGCACTCGCCCTCCTCCAAAGTGCGGTACGCCACAACACGTCTGTCTTCTTCCACCGGCATGTGCTCTGCGTTTGTAAACTGCACAGGGCCGTCCTTTTGCTTCCGCCCGCGCCTCATGCTTGTGAACGGGCTGGGCGCTGTCTTGTCTCCCTCAATAGACGTGGCCAGCATTCCCAGATACTCCCGGAACAGAGGGTCCTCCCCGCTCTTCTTTTCAAACGCCCGCAGATACCACCGCTTCGCCACTGCGTAGTACCTCCCGCGCGCGCCCTCCATCACCGCTCTCTCTTTCCCCAGCACGCCCTTCCTGTACGCGTCCAATGCGCTCCGCAGCGCGGGATAGCTCTCCTGCGTGGTCGTCCTGAATGTCTGCCAGAGCTTTTCGTCAAAGACGTCCTGGTACAGCCACACTATGTCTGTCAGCATGGGCGTGCTGCTCCACTTCCCCACAATCCACTTCAGCTGGAACGCGCTGCGCGCCTGCAGAAAGGTCAATCCTGTCCCTGGCTGTGCGCGCAGTGTCTCGCAGCACTGTCTTCGGAGGTCCAGAAGAAACTCGTTTGCGCAGGAGAAGTCCCCGGTTAGGCGCCTCAGCTCAATTGCAGGGATTTCTGGCGCCTCTATCTCCCGGCCCTCCCGCACAAACACGCCCTGCACCTCCTCCAGCAGGCGGCCCCAGTACCTCTTCTCTCGCACGAGCATCCGGCACAGCCGCAGAGCGCACAGTTGGTGCAGGATATCCGTGTACACGCAGGACGCGCTCTCCCGCCTGCTTCGGATCGTGATGTACACGTTTGTCCATCGCGTGAGCTTCCTCTCTATTATCCGGTAGAAGAGCGCCTTCAGATGCGCATGGCTCTTTTTCTCCTTGAGAGACGCGAGCATCTCGTGGCTGTCGTGGATGCTGAACAGGATACACATTAGCGCGTTGTTGATCGCGTACTTCTGCGCCAGATAGCAGTCGTAGTCGTGCAGCTGCGGCGCAAACAGGCTTTCGTGCAGCCAGTAGTGGTTTGCCAGGTAGAAGGCTGCTTCCTGTACGGACCCCTGGGTGGGCACACTGCACAGCAGCAGCGTGCTGCTTCGATCAATCACGCGCTTCTCTTCTGCATTCATCTCTGCTGGGTGCTTGAAGCGGGAGACCGTTGTCTGCAGCTCTTCTGAGTATTCTGTGCTCTGCATAGCGCGCCAAATTTTTTGTCTTTTCATACGAGAGCTCTCCCACAGCTCTGCACTGCGCACAGAACACACGCACTTTCTAAGAAGCACCTGCCCCGCCGCACTGTATGCCATGTACACGTGCCCAGATAAATTGCACTGCATGCCACACCGCGCAGCCACACATACCGCCCACAGACAGTGTGGTGCTCACTGCAGTTCTTTTGTTTTAACCTACTGTGCTATAGTACAAAACACAAGACTAAAAATATTCAAGAAAAGCTGCACACTCTGCAACACATCTGCTACTTTCTGCAACTAATACTGCATGTGTATATTCCCTCACTTCTCACGGCTTCTTCTTTTTACTGCTCTCTATCTGCGGGTGGCTGCTTTTTGCTGCACCTCTTGCAGGCTGCACTTATTAATTGCTCCCTTTGATCAGTGTGATTACCACCGCAAGATTTGTTTAATATCGCACTCTAGAAATATGCTATCTCTGCGCTTTTTTTTGATAGCATGCGCGAAGTTAGAGATGCACAGAAAGTTTACATATATACAGGCCTGAGCGTCATGTGCGTGTTTTTTGTCTCAGCTCTTATTTGGACGGGCACACAGGTATATGGAAGCATATACCCAACAGAGGCAAACTATCTTATTGGGGAAAAAGCATGTGTAGACACAGTAAAAAAGATAGAAGATATTTCTGAAAGTAAAGAAGATAGCAAGAGCAGCTACGAAATGCAAAGCAGCACAGCAAAGCAAGGAGAGAAAAAGACTACAGAGCATGAACTAGAAAGGAATGAGGAGGAACCAAAGTCTGAAGAGAAGACTGTCTGTGCGCCAGAAGAGAATCATACAAATGGCTTTGCTGCTGAGTCTGAAGAGAAGATTGAAATGGAAGCAGAGTGTGTGCAAGAGAAGCCGCAGATTAATACAGATATAATCCCAATGCAATGGGAAAGTAATGTATATAAGGGCCCTTTCGATAAAAAGGCCAATATGAAAATTAAGGTTGATAAGATGCTTAAAACTTTCAAATGCTCTTCATTAACTATTTTTCTGGACTCCATCTGCAAGCTTGGAACAAAAATCCAAGAGAAAAAAGAAATTATTGACTATTGCTCGAGCCCGTCTTTTGAAAGCCCAAATATCCAGAATATTAACGAATTCAAACAAAACATGGAGCTTCTCAGACAGTATATAGAAAAGAAAATGACTCTAGACAAAAAAGGCTTCTCCAGCTTTGATGCGCTGCAAAGACAGGTCTGCCAGATAGAAATGGCCCAGCAGGCGAATAAAAGGCACTCGGCTAGTGATATATATATGTGGCTAGGCCGAAAAAGAGATATGCATGCAGCTACCGCTGTGCTTTCCATGTTTATATGCATACCTGCGGTGTATGCAGACATGCGTGAAGTCTCTGTAGAAGAAATTGAGCAGGCATATCTGCCAGAGAAGCACACCCTTTCCCAAACCACCCTCAATGGGCACTGTAATGTGCTGAAGGGCGTGTGCTGCATAGTGCGCATGTGTGAGAAAAAGAATGCTAGGTGTCAGACCACGAATAACCTGAATGTCAAGCTTAATGCAAAGTACGAAGAGATTAAAGGTGTGCTTGAAAAGATGGGCTGCATGTCCCCGCAGGACATATATCTTGCTGTCCACACAAGCTTCTCTATCTTCTATGAGCATGCCCTGAAATCCAGCACCCGGCTAGCTGGGGAGGGCCTCTTCCGAAGCACACCCAGCCACTGCATCCAACTAGTGCACAAGAAGTCGAATGCTGCAGACAGGACAAGTATTATCTTCTCCACTGACTATGTCGCGGACGGGCATGCTGCAGAGCTTTCTGTCAGAAAGGCAAGTATGCACGCTGCGCCTGGCAGCAAAGCGAATATGGACCGCCATGCGCATGTGTACTATGTTGATAACACGATGCAAACACGCACGCGGGTATGTCTGCCGCTGTGCAAAGGAGAGGTCTTCGCCAAAGCATACAAAATATGCGATGCCATAAAGTGCCTTAGCATCATCTTTAGCAAAGACACAGAGAGCATATACGTTCTTTCCCAGAGCAAGAAAAAGAAAGGCGAGTCTAAGTGGGCTATATTAAATACAGAAGAGTGCAACAAAGTCCTGGCCACCGCAATAGAAACACACAATGTTGTGTTCTACCACATAGAGAACAGAACTCCTGGGAATAGAGAGGACTCGGACTACACGGCAGTACAGCTGGCCAGTACGCGCGGAAAAGGTGCTGCAGGCCGGAATAGTAAAAACTGCGTGTCCGTGCCGCTGTTTGTAACTAACCTTGTGCGCTTTGCAATGAACATGCTGTATAGTACATGCCCCACATTTAGGAACGGTTACAATATAAAGCCAATGCCGCTCACTCCTGGCACATTCACTCTGAATAGAATAAACATGCCGGAAAATAAGCATCCCTACTACAGTCCTCTGTACCTGGGAGAGCATGCGGTCGATCTTGCAGCCCCTTATACGGACTGCCAGAGTCTGTGTGCTGTGTATGAAGATGGCGGAAATACAATTTCTTGGTACGCCCCCATCCGCACCGGACACCTCAACTATATTTGCGCGCACGACAGTGCGTCTATACAGAGGGAGGAGTACAACTACCAGAACAGCACATATCTTGTGAAAGCAAATGCCAGTGACCTATTCCGACTGGTTTTCTCCCCGCCGTATGTTGATTCAGAAAAAATCCTTGTTGTGCAGAATATCAGCAACAATGCCAGCTGCATGGGGATAGAGCAGCGCATCACAGCAGCCATCATGGGCAACCCCACATTGTAAAAGATGCACAGCGGTCTAAAGAACGCAGGCCTATGGGCGGCACGTCTTCTTGGGTGGGCTTCCACAGTTCAGTGTGCACAGATGTATTCTATAAAACTGCGAAGTGGCTCATTCAATAAATATGAAAACATACTGTCTTAAAATTGCAACCTTTTCTTCTGCTTCAAAGGATAGTACAGAGACTTAAAATAAAGAATGCACAGCAGGAGGCCCAAAATGCAAAAATAAAAACTTTGTATTGAAAAGACACTGGCATACCAGCACATAGAATAGTAGTGGGGCAGCTGGCATGCGGTGCATAGACAGATAAGCGTGCTTTCTACCCAAGGCAAGCATCTCTGCAGGAGCATTAAAATACACACTGGGCTCTTTGTCCCAGCGCAATAGACTTAAATGAGCTTGGCCTTCCTGCACTAATTACTTAAAGTATGTCTATTCCTAATAAAATAGCTCTATATGGACCCTCTGCATGTTTATATAGCGCGTTGGTATAAAAGGCTTCTTTAGAAGATCGCACTCTCTGCACTGCATTTGTTTGTGACAGAGCCTTTTAGTGCTTTCTTTTCCAAGATAAGGGACCTAAGAGCAGAAGTTTGTTTTAAATACTTCTATATAGAGCTTTTAGAAAATGTTCTAAAATAAGCGCTATGTGCACAAGGCTGCATACCCTGTGAAATTGCATAATGTAGCTTATATGCGCACTAAAATCCCAGCAATAACTAAAACAGTTAATAGAGTAAAATTGAAAAGCGCTTTTATTACCCTGCACAGCAGATAGCTTGAATGCATCTGGCATCTGCTTCTTTGGGGTCCCTTGGGGTAGCAGACTGTGCAGTAGGGAGCTTTTCAGCTAGAGCGGCACAGAGTGCATTGGCACTGTGCACTACTTGGGTATTTGAGTGCGCGCAGCATCTACAGCCACCTTTCAATGTCATTCGGGTTATTTTAGTAAGAAGGGATATTGCACTTTTTAGTATAGCCTTAATAGCCAAGAGAGTTAAAAACTCTGCTAGTTTTAATAATTTTATTGAAAAATTTTGAACTAAGATAATAAAAATGAAGATAGAGAGAAGAGAAGAACATGAAAGAAAAGCAAGATGCCAAAGAACACTCTGCCCATCGCAGAGAGCCCTGGCTGCAGGAGCCTGCCGTGCAAAAACATGCTTGCTCATTCAGCTGGCCTTTCTCTGCTGTGTGTCAGCGAGGCTGCTCTTTAAGGAAATACAAGATATATGCAATAATAAAATGAAGCTCCCAATCAATGGGAAGAACCACATGATCAACCCATTAGGGCCTTTGAACCCCGCGCTTGGATACATGGTTCAGAAAATGAATATACTCCCCGAGATCAGAGCTCTGCTAAATAGCACGGAGAGTGGGACTCTAGGCAGTATGCAGAGTGTGCCTTTTCAAAACACAGCTTTGCAGAACCCTGAAATGGACTGCTCTATGGATTGTACTAGCACAGACGAGACAGATGCAGAAAAGAGCCCTGAGGAAATATACAGGAAAAAGTACACAGATACTTTTAATATGATGTTCCCCTCCATAAAAGAGGGCACGCTCATTGTGCCAGATGGTGATAACCCCTTCAACGATGCAATTATCATCACTCACAATAACAGGCCGGATGATAGTATAGATCTTATAATTCTTGCAGCGCTCCTTCTAATATCAGAAGGATACAATATACCGCTCGAATTTGTTCACCATAAAGATTCAAATCATGTCTTGCTAACTCTGTTCTATCCAAGCTCCATAAACGATCAGAATAATGCCGGAAAGATACTAGTTGGTTCGCTCACCACTCTTACAGAAAACGAAAAAGTCATTGTGCGCCTCTGCTCAGACCCCGTGAGCGAGATGGAGAAAATAGTCGATTTTTTCAAAACGTACAGGAAAAGCAACTCTGGCCAGCACAATAATAAAAACAGCATACTTTTCTCTGCAAACCAAAAAGAGTCGCAGAGCATGGAAGCCGCGGACCATCAAGAGTTTTCTAGCGGGAATTATATGAACTCCCCAAGCTTCCTCATACAGACGTACATATACGAGTACATCGAGAGCAAAGATATGATGAAAGAGTTTTTGGAGAAGACAATTAGCATGGTATATCAGAATATATGGGACATATGGATTTTGTCGGGTAAAAAGCCCTCTCCAATCTACCGCCAAAAGCTAGAGCAGTGCTTTAAACAGATCGATCCCCATGAAACCAAAGATTTACAAACCTCGTTCTATATAAATGACGCTATAATGAGTGTGCTTAGAGATGCAAATATCAATAGAGAACTTTCTTTTGCAGGAGAGAAAGACTGCAACGATGGCGACCTCACGCCAACCGAGAAAACTCTTCTTGGAATATGCTGCTGCTTTGCATTTGACCGCGAGAAGGAAATGTATACGCAGGAGCGCTTTACCGAAAATACCGCGATTTGTGTGCAAGAGTTCTTCGCACGATACAGATACGCAGTTGCAGTCCACACAGAGAGCATGTACTCAGACTGGAAAAAAATAATGAATGCCATAATAAGCGAAGAAACAATTCGCAAAAACCCAACTACAGGCAGGATTGACAACGGCCTGATAAACATAATCAGCGCTGCAATATGGATTATTCACGGACCGCCAGAAGAAGATGGCCCGAAAAAACTACTAGAAGCGAAAAACGACACGTTTAAAAAGAGGATTAAAGACATTAAAAAAGAAAATACCACAGCCCTATCCTCAGTCGTAAAAGAATATGTTGAATCCGTGATGAAGGACCTTTCAGTGAACATCAATGGAGAAGTGAGCACGGAAAAAATATATGTGCAAGCAACAAAAGACAGCGACGATCCGGTAGATGTTTTTGGAAATGTTTCCATATCCTTCAGGGAGAAGGATATTCATCCGCCGTATGTCTTTAATATGTTTGTATATCCTAGAGACGTCCCCCAAGAAAATAATTTGAGTACAAATAGAGAAGACTACAACATTTTTTATGAAGCCCGGCATATGGCTGTACAAACAATATCCAAAGAAAGTAAAATAAGCCAGCTTAAAGACTACTTGGCGCAGCATACTCCGAACGCCCCAATTATCTCTGCTATTCACTACATGCTACAGCTCGATTTGACCAGTCCCAATCCGTGTATCAAGCTGCTGGTTGAAAAGAGTATTCTTAATACCTCTAGAGAATAATCCAAGTAGAAGCACTTTCTGTAGAAAAATGCAAAAGTGTAGCAGAATAAAATCTTTCTCTATTATAAAAATAGCTGCCTTCTTATAAGTATTCTTGTGGGTATGCCCAAGCACTGCTGTAGTGTGCATAGCAGTCTGCGCCGTGCTCGCAAACTAGGCCTGCCAAGCATACAGTATAGTTTTTTCTTTACACGCCTTTCTTTGCACTCATGGGCACAGCACTCCAGCGCGATACATATCTCGCTATGCTTCTTGCTTTATAGTGCACGTAATGAAAGCCTGCACTCTGTGCATATCCATTTGGTGTGCTTTCTATTTCAATAAAATGTCTCTGTGCATTTCTATGGTGCACAGCACAGGCTAGTATGATGAGTGTAAGAGAGTGTGTGTATAGCTGTTAATAAATGCTTGTTTCGTTCTTTATTTGTCTGTAGTGTGTTATTCTCTCTGTTTCCCTCTCATTCCTATCTTTGTATCTGACCAGTGGCAGTTCTCTAGGATGTGCAACTTTTCTTCTTTTCCCTGCCTTTTGTGTTTTATTTCTATTTTTATACCTATGTAAAATAAATTACTCTACTATATTGTACATACACTTTATTTTCCTAATATAAACCCGAATAAAAATACAATAAGGAATCAGAAAGAGAAAAAAAGGAAAAAGTAAGCAGAAGCACAAAAATGAAAGAATAGGCAGATAAATATTGGTAGATTATAGTAAATAAAGCACTGTACCACGTGAATAGTAGCAGAATAGGGAAAATACCCTGCACACCAAATACCTTTTATTCATATCTTGAAAGCACTCCTAGATACCTCTTGTACTGTGGGTTTGCCCTGAATAGTATTTCTCTTTCACTCTTTGATAGAATATTTGGGTTATACTGCCTGGCTTGAGATAGCCCTCCCGAATAACCCGAATTGATATACTGCTGGTTTCTCTTCCTTGGGGGTGTAAGGCCTTCTTTCTGAGCCAGCAATATTTATGGATGTTTGTCTCTGCCTTCCAAGATTTTGCTGTATACTAATACAATATAAGATGCTTTGTTTTGTTATGCTAAATTTAAATTAAATTTTTCTGATTTAACAATTCTTCATGTAATTTGTTATGTTTTTATTTATAATCATATTAATTTTAATTATAAGCACAAAATACTGATAAATTGCCAATTTTATGGTCTATAAATAGACAACGAAAAGTAAGCCATAGAATGTTTAGTATGGCGAAGTCTAGTCTTTCGAAGAGAAAGAGCCAGCTATTAGAGACTAAAGAAGTAGCAATAGAGGACCTAAGAGTACATAGAATAAAACATGAGAAAAAAAGAAAAGCTATTTGGAGAGCAAAGTTATACATGCTCATTGGACTGGCTATACTGTGCCATGTGTGGGATAGAGTGCTAACAGTGGACAAGCTAATAAATGTCCAAGTGAAGGCAGATACTATTACTGAAGAAGGCAGCATAGATAGTGAAATAAAGCCAGTGCTAAAGGAAGAAGCCAGCGATATTGGGTTTATACACAACAAGAGATTTTTTTCGCCTGAAATAAAAATAGAGCACTCTATAGTAGTTGCTAAGGGTGTTCCAAAAGATCCGACCTACACCTACACAAGAGACCACAGGCAGGACAGAGTGCATCCCACTCTTCCGTATGAAGGCGACTTGCTCAGGTATAAGAAAGAGTATTTTACCACGCTTCTTGAGCTGTTCCCCTCTATATATGGGTATGTGTCCATATGGTCGGACAGAGAGGATTCTTTTTTTTCTTTTATTAACAGGGTAGATGTAAAAGAGTACAAGTATAAAATACTTGCCTCGTTGCTGCTGCTGCTTGTAGAGGGAGTAGATTTGCCACTAGAAATTGATGAAATTGAAAGTGAAACATATCTAGTTTTGAAGAAGGCAGATGGAATAAAAGAGCACTTCAGACTCAATATGAATACATCGGTTAAAATCGGCAAAGATGCAGATTCTTTATATGTGTTTAAAAAGGTGCTTCAGAAAAGGGCAGTTGATGTGATAAGCTTCTTTATACAGAATAGAGAAAATAAAGTTTTTACAGAAGACAAAGGCAGTTCAGAGCCATCTGACTGTGATATGCATGAGAAAGTACAGTTTATAGACAGCCCCGCCTTCCTTATACAGACATATATACGCCACTGCCTAGAGAGTACCAAGGAGGTAATTTTGTTCAGGAAGATAGTGCGTGATCTGCTAAATGAGTGTATAAAGAAGGGAAAAGCCAATCCTGAAAAGAATCAGAGAGAACAAACACTGCCTGCGCAAGAAAAGGACTTGTTTCGCAGATACTTTATATCGGGTGGGCAAAGATCAAATAGTCCACAACACATAGCTGCAAATCGTCAGATAAAAGAAATGCTGTTCAAGAATCCTATAGAAATCTCAATAAACTCACTATATCTTGAGCCAGTTGCAGATGTGGTTCCTGTCCAAAGGAATATAGAAAATTTGAGCTCTTCTTCATCTGCACATATAATAAATCTCCTAGATGATGAGCATATCCAAAAGAATGCTATACCAATTCCTTCGCCAGGATTTACTGATTATGGCGAGACAGTGCTGCTGGGCCTGTTCTTTACTATTGCGTATAACCCAAAGGAGAATATATTCACAGTTGACCACATAAAGTCTGCCTCTGAGGAGCTGAAAAGCTTTTTCCGAAAACACAAATACATGTATGGAGCAGTATCAAAGGAAATGCACGATGACTGGAACCAAGTGGTAGGGGGCCTATCCAATCAGGACATACAATATATGCGGCCCGACAGAAACCAGCTTGTGCCAGGAATAATAAACATGCTGCATGTCATTAAAGAGATAGCAGGAGTGGGTGATACAAAGAAGATAAATGATTTTAGGTTAAGACTGTATATGATAGAGGAGGAACAGAGGATTCTGGAAGTTCGTATGCTTTATCAGAAGCTTACACAAGATGAAGAAGCTACTAAAGAAGAGAAAAATGAAATGAAATTACAAATATTACGCGTGATTAATTCGGAAAGACTGAAGACCATAAGAATCCTTGAAGATAGAATTAAAGAAAAAGAATACAGAGAAAAAGCAGATGAAATCAAGCTAACGATACAGGAACTAATGGATATTGATGCATTATATAAAAAGTATATTGAGAAAGAGGAGGCACTGAAAACCGAACTAGGAAATGATATAAAAGAATATCTGACAGAGATAATTAAGAAAGGTCCCGAATTTTCAGGGATATTTAAGCAGACTTTCGAAGAAAGCTACAGTGATTTATTCGGGGTGTTACATATAGATTGTGATACGGAATTAGCCTATTACTATCGGTTTGTGGCTTCTTTTAGGTATAATCCAAACATGATAGAACTGGACTGTAAAGCTACTTTTGCTATAGAACAGGCGTCATACCCATTACATAACAAACAATTCGGAGTGTTTGAGAGAAATGCACTTGTTTGGGCTATATATGAATTCAAGGAAAAAAATCGTTCTAGGCTAAATGAGATGCTCCAGCCCACACTCTTCTATGATAATGAGTGCAGGAATGTAGATGTACATCTGCTTGATCCTTTAATGCGTATCCAAAAATACAAAATATATGTTGTATGGGCTCTACTATTACATGCAATAGACAGAAATCTTGACAGCGACCACTCTTTTGTGCGCCTGGCAGATAACCTCCTGGAAAGTGCTCGCTGCATGGATAGCGACGAAAGGAATGAAATGTTTATGCTGCTTAGCTTCATCTCAGTAGACAAGTACTATCCGCACATAACCATAGACAAGCATGCGTATGAAAAGGAAGAATATTTTGCAAAAGCAATAAACAATCTATTGGAGTTGGCAAACAGTGCAACACTTGTGTCCAACAAAACATATGCTAATATAATCACCGATATATTGATTAGATTGATTTATCTGAAAGGCAATGGGTGTCGGGAATTTAAGACTTTTGCTGGAGAGCTTAGTAGGATACCCGAAGCAGGAGATTTATTTGTCAAGATTTTAACACTGGATGGAACCACCATGGAGTATATTACTAGAGTTGCTCAATTTACGCAGGGAATGGGAAATGAAGATCGGGCTGATTGTAAGGGATACCTTAATATGTTTTTGATGTGGATTATTCAGAATAAAAGCGAGTCTAAATGTAGTTACTGGAAGGATATAGTAAAAAGATGCTGTGACTTAATTGAGGTAACAGAACTCGAAAAGAGTGATTTTTCTTTTTTATGGAGGAGTCTTGCTAAAAGTTCATCATCACTGCTTGAATCCATACAACCTACTGTGTGTGATAAAGATGATGCAGAGAGTATGAAAAGGTTTAGATCAATTAAAAAAGTATTGAATACGTCTAGGCGTCAGTAAGCAAGCTTTAATAAAGTGATTTAAAACTTATGTTCTAATACTTTTTTGCGTACATGCTAGTAGAAATAGACTTTTTTAATATAACCCCTAAGAGGATAATAAAAAGCAGTAACTAAGACTTTGGTACAGCTAGTTCAATTGTATACTGCTATATTGCCAATTCTTCACTAGACTATATTCATAGCAGGAGTATTAAAACAAAAATACAAGTATTTTCAATTATATCGTATTAGAGCGCACTAAAGAGGGTAGAACAGGCTTTGCATTGGATACTGTGCGAGAGGATAAAAAAGGCTATGCTGCATTGGTATAGGCCACACAAAGAATTAGGGTGTAAACCCAGAAAATACTTGCATGCTGAAAGACTGCCTGCCAGAAAGAACTTGGAAAAAGAAGAAAAAGCCAACTCTGTAATAGACTCAAATAAAAAGAAAAAGAGACAGTGTAAGCGAAAGAGCTGCCAGTCTGCAGGAGGATAGAATATATACAAGAAAGTGCAATAAAATGCAGTGCGCACTGCACAAGGAAGGCTTACACCAACTGAGGGATAAACTTGCATGTATCTTCTAAGTTCACTTTGTCTCCTAAGTAGAGCGCTTTAACAGCAGATCCTAATTTAGAGATTAAATGTGCAATATCAGGTGTGTGATCAAAGTGATCGTATGGGTATATTAGAAAAGAATAAAAAAAGGGACATGAGTTGTGCACAGGTGTGGGACAGAAAGAGTATGATACGAAAGGCGATTTGGACTGTGCTCCTAGTAGTAGCAGCATCCTTTGGAATATATGTTCTAATATACCTGTTGGTTATATGGCGTGAATCGCAAAAAGACGCATTGAAGAGCACCCAGCTAACTCTGCGCGGAGACAGAGAAGAGCGCATTTGGGGACATGAGAATGCGAATAACTATTTAGATGCAGACAGAACTAGTGATAATAAAGAGAGTGCAGAAACAGAGGAGAGCAGCACTTCTTCGCTAGATGTGTCAGAAGAGAAAGAAAAAGGCTGTACATGTGGAAGGGCAGCAGATGCAGGCGCACAAGGTGTGCTAGAAGGTAGGCACTTAGGGCGTAGTAATAGCACAGGCAAACTGGCTGAGTATGCAATGGATAAAAAAAACAGCTCTAATCTAATAGTTGAAAAGAAGGAGGAAGGTATGGCTAAAGAGGATGTAGAGGCAGCCATTGAAAAGTACACAGTGGAGATGGAAAGGCTGCCAGAGATGAAAAATGCTGCAAATCTGGCAAAAGATGCCTTTGAAGAAAAAAGTAGGGAAGCTGAGGATGTCAATAGCCTGAAGAACAAGGAAATATCTGATATAATCCAGGAAATTAATAATCGATATGGTGACCCTTTCAATATAAAACCAGCAGATAACACAGGCTTTGATCCTGAAATTTCAAAGAAGATTCATAAACACACTGCTGAAATAGACGCAATAGACTAAGAGGAGAAAGAAATCAGTGCTTCCTACCAAAAAATCATTATGCTCATGGAAGAAATGGAAAAGAGCACACACCTCAAGGAAAATCAGCATGGAATACCAGTCACTAGCAGTAAAAGCAGGGAAAAAATTGCATTCTCTAATAAAATACATTTCAGACAAATTTTAAAAAAACACATGACAGAGATGGTTTATTGCATGTGAAGATAGAAAATAAGAAAGACTTTTGGAAAATTGTCGCTAACAACATAAAATATTTAAGAGCCAGGGGTTATATCAAAATCAGATGAAACTAATAACAGAGGCTATTGATATTATGGCTAGTATGATTGACATGCAGAAGAAAGCTATATCCAAGGAAGAAGAAACAGAACAGGCATATATATCATATGATGCAGCTGAAAATGCGTGTGAAAAGCAGCGGCATGTGGTAGACATAGCAAAGAAGGTAATGCATGCTGCAGAAGAAGGTTATAAAGGTACAATTTGAACCATGGCGCATACTGATAAGTAAGTGGGTTTCTAGAGAAGAGACGTGCACGGGTAAGAGAGACGTATAGTGAACGGGTCTCAGTATAACACGCACTGCAACTGGCTGTCTATCTCGGGTTATACCGGGCAGTTGACTAGATGCCCAGCCAGTAGACTACTATATAAGTATGTATATGAGAAGAAAAGAGTATTAATATAAAAATAAAAATGATCTTCAAGTAAGTATGTATTAGAGCCAAAAATAAAATAAAGAGAATGACAGAAAAGTTTGCAGAAGGCATAGTAGAGCAGTATTCAATCAACATAGTGCTGCTGTCTATTCTCTGTGCAGGCATATTGTATCTGTATGTAGAGTCTATGCTGGCAAGGAAGGGTCGGGCATGCTCTGACATACCCACTTCTATAAAGGCAGGCGCCATGAATAGCATGCATAGCCCCGAATCTGCAGGCACAGACGGCAAACAGTAAGAGCAAGAGAGAATATATAAGATGCCACGCCAAAGTGGTATAACACACTGTGTTAAAGAAGCGCGTATTACATTGAATAAAGAAGCAGTGCCTACAGCGTGAATAAGAACAGCTATATTCTCAAAAGTGCTTTAAACTACAAAGAATTATCTGTGCTATTGAAATGCATGCTTTCTATCCGGATTGCAAAACAGAAATGACAATTTGGCTAGCATCAGACGCAAGTCTCGGAAATAATAGCAAATTAAAGGAGGCTGTGGTAGACTTCCCACTTCTCAGCCACAAGGCAACAACATTGTTGATATAAAAGGGAATAATTTCGAAAAATCTACGAATTGAGAAAACACTATAAAAATGTGTGGGAATATAAAAGGAAGGCGCATGTCAGAAATGAAGAACACGCGAGTACAATGATATATGAATAATAACACTTCCTTGACAAGTGCGCTCTCTATTTAGACTGCTATCTCCCCACTGGTGTATTGCTCCTTTGGGCACAATTTCATGTATTAGAGATGGAAGACAAATAGAAACGCCATCCCATTCTTACTACCGTGTGTGCTTATACAACACTGCATAGTTATTTAATGCATGCTAGAAAAATGTCATAAAATAGTTTGCTGACTAAGTTATTCTAAATACATCTTCATATTCTATTTCTGTTATATTCTGGCTATATTCAAATATAAATCTTAAGACTAAAAAGCTGCTTTAAAGTACAGATAATTCTCTTTTTATGAATCGCTACACTTAATCATACAAAAATATAGAATAAATTTATTTTTTGTCCTCTATCCATGCCCGCACAGAATGGAGTTTTCTAGACAAAAAAATCAAAGTTTCTGAATGTTTCTAGAAGGTGTCTTTTGTCATACTATCAGGAGATAGTTAATTGTTTGCTGAAGGGCAAATAAAGGCCAAGAGTCTAATCCAGTTAAAATGAATTATATGTAAACAAGTATATCCCCTTTTAGCGTGATTTTCTGCAGGATAATCTCCGGAAGTCAATGTCTAAAATCAACTTATAGTGCTGGCTGAGAATTTAGGTTCCTCGATCTGCTAACAGGTTTGCAAGAAGTATTCTAACACAGCATCGTACTTTTCCATACTTTTTCTGTCATCCTCCGAGCAGAAAAGTGTTTTATTTTCTTTTAAAGTACTTAGAGATTTTTCAAAGTATTTTTTGCTTGCTTTCATTTTTTCCTTAAACTCAAATGGGTTTGGATAACCATCAAAGACTATAAAGTCATAAACTGTCTTAGCAGATTCTAATGAGAATTTATAATCATCTGAGCATACGCACATAAACCAGATAATATACACATAGTTTAAATTATAGTCTTTCATATAGTCTTTGATATTGGATTGAATTTCCACCAAGTCTTTTATCATCACACTAGACATGATACGATCAATTAGAACCGGTCGGGTTATAAATTCTACGCTTAAATCGATCATCCTTGGGTTATTCACAGTTGCTCTAAAATAGTTGCATATGGCTTTTGATGTTTCAGGCGCTGAAAGAGACTTTAGAGTATAGCAGAAAGATTCTTTTTGTCCTGATAGATAAATCCAAATAGCATCTTCTTTGGGGATAGGCTCCAATGGCTTAAATCCAAGCCTTGGATAGAGTTTCTGCCAGCTTGCGTGAAATGGGAAGATCCTCATCATTGAACGTCTTGATGCATAATCATTGAGCGGAACACTTCCTAAAAGGTTTGCAGTAAACCGTGTTAGAGGGTTTTTTGGGCCCACTTCCTTATCTATGGTACAAAATATAAATCTCCTTATAATACCGCCTTTAACCTTTTTGCAAGCAAGCTTTCCTAATACAAGTATTTTAGATATGTCTTCTGATCCTTCCTCTATAACCTGTAATACTTTTTTCCCAAGTTTTATACTGCGACCATAAGCAGTATAACTTAAAGCATCTAACTCTGCACTAATGTACTGATCCGCAATGTATCCTATATAGCAGTTTATACCGCTGTAAATATTTTTTACTTCTTCATACTTTTGGTAAAGCATGTAATTTAATTTCTTTGAAAATCCAAGAAGAACAAGATTTGCATGTCCTTTTTTTATAGTCAAAGAAATTCCATTAGATGCTTTATCGAAAGTATAAATAATGTTAATCTCAGCTAAAATATCTGCCTTTCCATTTGACCTCTTTCCAAGTGCCATGTCATTGCACTCTACGCTCACATTCTTATCCATTGACAAATCCTTAATAATCGATTCGATCTTATTTGACGTGTATTCCTTTTGCTTATCAT